>NW_026096057.1:0-8745 GCF_023614345.1 Adelges cooleyi | reverse complement strand
TCAGCTTTCAGAATATATGGTCAAATTGCCGATTTGAGTTATTAAAATGGTCGAAATGATGAAAAATCCAAAATTTCGACCTAGGTCAAAATTTTTAAAAAACTGAATTTTTTTCCAAAAATACATATCCAAAATGGGTCTACTGTGGCTTAAAAGATTCACAAATGACTCAGCTTGCCTTTTAACCTATACATATGTGTTAATTGTACATATATTTGTGTATAGGAAGAAAAACCTAGGTTTACCCAAGGTATGAACAACACAAAAACACACTAAAACCTACATAAATTCTACAATTCTTCACCAAATTCGATCAAACCTAGTCTAAATTCAAGAGAATTTTGTCAGCTTTCAGAATATATGGTCAAATTGCCGATTTGAGTTATTAAAATGGTCGAAATGATGAAAAATCCAAAATTTCGACCTAGGTCAAAATTTTTAAAAAACTGAATTTTTTTCCAAAAATACATATCCAAAATGGGTCTACTGTGGCTTAAAAGATTCACAAATGACTCAGCTTGCCTTTTAACCTATACATATGTGTTAATTGTACATATATTTGTGTATAGGAAGAAAAACCTAGGTTTACCCAAGGTATGAACAACACAAAAACACACTAAAACCTACATAAATTCTACAATTCTTCACCAAATTCGATCAAACCTAGTCTAAATTCAAGAGAATTTTGTCAGCTTTCAGAATATATGGTCAAATTGCCGATTTGAGTTATTAAAATGGTCGAAATGATGAAAAATCCAAAATTTCGACCTAGGTCAAAATTTTTAAAAAACTGAATTTTTTTCCAAAAATACATATCCAAAATGGGTCTACTGTGGCTTAAAAGATTCACAAATGACTCAGCTTGCCTTTTAACCTATACATATGTGTTAATTGTACATATATTTGTGTATAGGAAGAAAAACCTAGGTTTACCCAAGGTATGAACAACACAAAAACACACTAAAACCTACATAAATTCTACAATTCTTCACCAAATTCGATCAAACCTAGTCTAAATTCAAGAGAATTTTGTCAGCTTTCAGAATATATGGTCAAATTGCCGATTTGAGTTATTAAAATGGTCGAAATGATGAAAAATCCAAAATTTCGACCTAGGTCAAAATTTTTAAAAAACTGAATTTTTTTCCAAAAATACATATCCAAAATGGGTCTACTGTGGCTTAAAAGATTCACAAATGACTCAGCTTGCCTTTTAACCTATACATATGTGTTAATTGTACATATATTTGTGTATAGGAAGAAAAACCTAGGTTTACCCAAGGTATGAACAACACAAAAACACACTAAAACCTACATAAATTCTACAATTCTTCACCAAATTCGATCAAACCTAGTCTAAATTCAAGAGAATTTTGTCAGCTTTCAGAATATATGGTCAAATTGCCGATTTGAGTTATTAAAATGGTCGAAATGATGAAAAATCCAAAATTTCGACCTAGGTCAAAATTTTTAAAAAACTGAATTTTTTTCCAAAAATACATATCCAAAATGGGTCTACTGTGGCTTAAAAGATTCACAAATGACTCAGCTTGCCTTTTAACCTATACATATGTGTTAATTGTACATATATTTGTGTATAGGAAGAAAAACCTAGGTTTACCCAAGGTATGAACAACACAAAAACACACTAAAACCTACATAAATTCTACAATTCTTCACCAAATTCGATCAAACCTAGTCTAAATTCAAGAGAATTTTGTCAGCTTTCAGAATATATGGTCAAATTGCCGATTTGAGTTATTAAAATGGTCGAAATGATGAAAAATCCAAAATTTCGACCTAGGTCAAAATTTTTAAAAAACTGAATTTTTTTCCAAAAATACATATCCAAAATGGGTCTACTGTGGCTTAAAAGATTCACAAATGACTCAGCTTGCCTTTTAACCTATACATATGTGTTAATTGTACATATATTTGTGTATAGGAAGAAAAACCTAGGTTTACCCAAGGTATGAACAACACAAAAACACACTAAAACCTACATAAATTCTACAATTCTTCACCAAATTCGATCAAACCTAGTCTAAATTCAAGAGAATTTTGTCAGCTTTCAGAATATATGGTCAAATTGCCGATTTGAGTTATTAAAATGGTCGAAATGATGAAAAATCCAAAATTTCGACCTAGGTCAAAATTTTTAAAAAACTGAATTTTTTTCCAAAAATACATATCCAAAATGGGTCTACTGTGGCTTAAAAGATTCACAAATGACTCAGCTTGCCTTTTAACCTATACATATGTGTTAATTGTACATATATTTGTGTATAGGAAGAAAAACCTAGGTTTACCCAAGGTATGAACAACACAAAAACACACTAAAACCTACATAAATTCTACAATTCTTCACCAAATTCGATCAAACCTAGTCTAAATTCAAGAGAATTTTGTCAGCTTTCAGAATATATGGTCAAATTGCCGATTTGAGTTATTAAAATGGTCGAAATGATGAAAAATCCAAAATTTCGACCTAGGTCAAAATTTTTAAAAAACTGAATTTTTTTCCAAAAATACATATCCAAAATGGGTCTACTGTGGCTTAAAAGATTCACAAATGACTCAGCTTGCCTTTTAACCTATACATATGTGTTAATTGTACATATATTTGTGTATAGGAAGAAAAACCTAGGTTTACCCAAGGTATGAACAACACAAAAACACACTAAAACCTACATAAATTCTACAATTCTTCACCAAATTCGATCAAACCTAGTCTAAATTCAAGAGAATTTTGTCAGCTTTCAGAATATATGGTCAAATTGCCGATTTGAGTTATTAAAATGGTCGAAATGATGAAAAATCCAAAATTTCGACCTAGGTCAAAATTTTTAAAAAACTGAATTTTTTTCCAAAAATACATATCCAAAATGGGTCTACTGTGGCTTAAAAGATTCACAAATGACTCAGCTTGCCTTTTAACCTATACATATGTGTTAATTGTACATATATTTGTGTATAGGAAGAAAAACCTAGGTTTACCCAAGGTATGAACAACACAAAAACACACTAAAACCTACATAAATTCTACAATTCTTCACCAAATTCGATCAAACCTAGTCTAAATTCAAGAGAATTTTGTCAGCTTTCAGAATATATGGTCAAATTGCCGATTTGAGTTATTAAAATGGTCGAAATGATGAAAAATCCAAAATTTCGACCTAGGTCAAAATTTTTAAAAAACTGAATTTTTTTCCAAAAATACATATCCAAAATGGGTCTACTGTGGCTTAAAAGATTCACAAATGACTCAGCTTGCCTTTTAACCTATACATATGTGTTAATTGTACATATATTTGTGTATAGGAAGAAAAACCTAGGTTTACCCAAGGTATGAACAACACAAAAACACACTAAAACCTACATAAATTCTACAATTCTTCACCAAATTCGATCAAACCTAGTCTAAATTCAAGAGAATTTTGTCAGCTTTCAGAATATATGGTCAAATTGCCGATTTGAGTTATTAAAATGGTCGAAATGATGAAAAATCCAAAATTTCGACCTAGGTCAAAATTTTTAAAAAACTGAATTTTTTTCCAAAAATACATATCCAAAATGGGTCTACTGTGGCTTAAAAGATTCACAAATGACTCAGCTTGCCTTTTAACCTATACATATGTGTTAATTGTACATATATTTGTGTATAGGAAGAAAAACCTAGGTTTACCCAAGGTATGAACAACACAAAAACACACTAAAACCTACATAAATTCTACAATTCTTCACCAAATTCGATCAAACCTAGTCTAAATTCAAGAGAATTTTGTCAGCTTTCAGAATATATGGTCAAATTGCCGATTTGAGTTATTAAAATGGTCGAAATGATGAAAAATCCAAAATTTCGACCTAGGTCAAAATTTTTAAAAAACTGAATTTTTTTCCAAAAATACATATCCAAAATGGGTCTACTGTGGCTTAAAAGATTCACAAATGACTCAGCTTGCCTTTTAACCTATACATATGTGTTAATTGTACATATATTTGTGTATAGGAAGAAAAACCTAGGTTTACCCAAGGTATGAACAACACAAAAACACACTAAAACCTACATAAATTCTACAATTCTTCACCAAATTCGATCAAACCTAGTCTAAATTCAAGAGAATTTTGTCAGCTTTCAGAATATATGGTCAAATTGCCGATTTGAGTTATTAAAATGGTCGAAATGATGAAAAATCCAAAATTTCGACCTAGGTCAAAATTTTTAAAAAACTGAATTTTTTTCCAAAAATACATATCCAAAATGGGTCTACTGTGGCTTAAAAGATTCACAAATGACTCAGCTTGCCTTTTAACCTATACATATGTGTTAATTGTACATATATTTGTGTATAGGAAGAAAAACCTAGGTTTACCCAAGGTATGAACAACACAAAAACACACTAAAACCTACATAAATTCTACAATTCTTCACCAAATTCGATCAAACCTAGTCTAAATTCAAGAGAATTTTGTCAGCTTTCAGAATATATGGTCAAATTGCCGATTTGAGTTATTAAAATGGTCGAAATGATGAAAAATCCAAAATTTCGACCTAGGTCAAAATTTTAAAAAACTGAATTTTTTTCCAAAAATACATATCCAAAATGGGTCTACTGTGGCTTAAAAGATTCACAAATGACTCAGCTTGCCTTTTAACCTATACATATGTGTTAATTGTACATATATTTGTGTATAGGAAGAAAAACCTAGGTTTACCCAAGGTATGAACAACACAAAAACACACTAAAACCTACATAAATTCTACAATTCTTCACCAAATTCGATCAAACCTAGTCTAAATTCAAGAGAATTTTGTCAGCTTTCAGAATATATGGTCAAATTGCCGATTTGAGTTATTAAAATGGTCGAAATGATGAAAAATCCAAAATTTCGACCTAGGTCAAAATTTTTAAAAAACTGAATTTTTTTCCAAAAATACATATCCAAAATGGGTCTACTGTGGCTTAAAAGATTCACAAATGACTCAGCTTGCCTTATAACCTATACATATGTGTTGATTGTACACAAATTTGTGTACCGGGTGATTGGTTAACTATGGACCACTCAATATCTTAGAAGATATTAGACTTTTTTAATTTTTTTTTTTTTGTACTATTATAGTTATTAGGTGGGACAAATTTAATGTATTTTTCAAAATTTTAACACCATCCCTTATGCGTTAAAACCATATCAACTTTGGATTTTTAAATGGTAACCCCCAATTTTTTTTTGATGATCGTGTTTATTTTTTTTAAATTTAATTTTAGGCGTAAAAACTAGGTAAATCGATTGAGTAGTTAACGAGCTACACAGTTTTAAAATTAAAGGGAGTGTAAAAAATAAATTAAATATCTTGGAGACGCTAACATATTAAGGTGACACTTGACTGCTCTCTGTTATTATTTATTGACAATTAACTTTGACAATAGCTATAGTAGCGTTTAAAAATCATAACCGTACCAAACACTATTTACTTTAGGTAAATAATTCACCGATAGTAAATAATAATGATAACCGCTATATCGACTGACAAATATACCACCACTACACACTTTTACATTTATTTTATAAAATAGTAGGTATGTTTAATTTGTTATCAATACCTTGTGTATATTTTTCCAGCATTTAGCAATTATATGTTTTGGTTAATTTGACACATTTTGTTTATTCATGCGATTTGTACGTCTTAATTTCATAGTATATTATAATAATATAGTATCATAACTTACTAGATCTATGAACTTGTCAACATTTATTGTGTTTTAAATAATAACATTGATATTAAATATCCATAATCAATGTGAATACCAAGATGGAGTTTTGCTCAAGTGACAAGTCTATAAAACCTATAACCTTACTTATAAAATGTATGCACATCAAATATCAAAATTAAAGGTACTTATAATAATAATATGTTATTTAAAATAAATAGAGTAATTTGAATTATGCTTGATGATATTTTAATTAAAACTTTTATTTTTACAGTATTATGTCTTTGTTCTGAGAAACTTATAAATGTGTAGTTTTGTGTTTTAACATATTGGTATCTGAATTCAAAGAAAAAATATAAAATTTTTTATGAAAAAATTGAATCTTCAATCATCATTTACTGAATCAATAATAGGTAAGATAATGTATTTATTAATATAGGTGTATTGTATAAGTACATTTTTTTATTAGAAAAATATAATTAATCGTTTTTTATTATTCATGAACATATAAAATGTTTTTACATAATAAGTTTTTTTGGATTACTTATGTTTATCATACTTAATATGTTTAATTAAAATGCGTTACTTAAAAATTAACGTTTAACTTAAAAATTATCATACTTGTATAATTATAAAAAATATATGTGTATACTGATATTTGTTGCTTAACCATATAATTATTTAAGTATCTAAGGAACTTATTTAATTTTTTTAATTATATGTTTCAGTATGTTCAATATTAATATGGACTATCTCAACTTAAATTGATATTTGTTATTGTCTACAACTACACTACTACCAACGTCAAATTTGGTGTATTATATTATTGTAGTCAATCAGTCTAATCTAATTCCATCAATACATTGTCGAATGTTGTGGTATTCAATTTTCAGTAAATTTATAGGTGTTTTATTTTAAGGTAAAATATATAAGATCATCAGTTTGCAATAATTTAGTTAATTTCTATGAATTCATCTCTAACAATTTATTTTTATTATTATTATTTTTTAGTTACTGTGGCACACTATTGCAGATAACGGTTTTCCATTAAGTCAGTAAGAAGAATAAGATGGATTCACAAGTTCAAATCAAATATTAGACAACTATATATATTTAGTTATTCAGCTAAAAATGTAATTCAATAAAATAATTTAAAAGTACTTTATCATTTTAAAAGTGACATAAAGTTTTTAAACACACATATACTTAACATATCTATAATTATTATACATTATTTATTAATTATTAATGATGAATTCTTTATTTAATATTAATTTAATCTAAAATGCTGCTGAGAATGTTAATATTTCTAAAATATGTTATTGTCTTAATCCAAATCTTGAAATTATTTTCATGATGGCATAGTTTTGGCATTAGCTATTACAGAATTTATTGACAACTTTCTAGTGGTTTACGATTAAGTTTTTATAAGTAATAAAGTAAATAAAATTATAAAACACAAAATAGAAAAAAAAAATGTTAACTATTGGATTAAGTGTAAAAAAGTAAATTGAATGAATATACTTATAAATATTTTTTAACTTAAATATGTAAATGGAGATGGATTTCTTCTAGTGGGAAATTATCAAACAAACTTTACCGTCCAAGGTAACTTCCTATAAATACATCACTATATACAGCAATATGTTGTACCTCTATTATTTACAAGTTAATTATAGATATGTTAATTTTATTTAGTCTTAGTTTTTCAATATGATTTAGCAAATAAAAATGTTTATTCGTATCTTATAAGCGTATTATTTATCTTGTTACTTGTTTTTTTATTTTACTATTATCATAATAAACATAACATAATATAGTATTTAAATGTTTGTTAGTAATATTATTATTGAATTTTAAGCTTATGACTGTTAAAAAAGCCATACAAAAACAAAAAAAATTGTACTTTTTCATTGTCACTCTAAATTTTTGTTTATACCTCGTACAACGAAAAAAACAATCATTTATTAAATAAAAAACATACTTTTACTGTTCATATTATGAACACATTAAAATAAGTAAGAATAGTCAATACTATGAAATATATACAGTATAAGTATAGTAGTGTAATATAATAAAGAGTTAATAAATAAATACAGCTTTTAATAATTAAAAATACTGAACTAGAAATAGTTAAAATTGACGCGTTACAACTTTAAATTATAAAAATGAAAATTTATTTTAGTGCACAAGTATTGGATGAACGTATTTCTTATGGAATCCTTTGTTATCTAAACATTTTAAGAAACACACTAGATGCCTTATAAAGATGTTGTTTGACATCTTAAGTACCTATCATAACCAGTTCAGACAAATGCTAAAATAGTTTCTGTACATATTAAGTTTAGTTTTTGTTTATTTCTGTATATATTCTGTACATATTATCTATTAACTGTATGTAATACAACATTATACTAAAAAAACAAAAAATTGAATGTTATTTATTAAAGTTTTTTTAAAAATATTTTCACTAACAGAATTAATAATTTGACTAGTTAAGACACCAGTACAAGTAACACTTATTAAGACCAAGACGCTAAATATTTAAAGTAAAAACCAAGACGCTAAATAACCATAATAATTGAAAAATTAGAATAATGAACTTTTTTATTAGTTTTCAAGTAGTCGTATTTTTATAATAATTTGTTCTGTGTTGATATTAATCTACACTAGTAACGAATCGTTTTGGTAGAACCACGGTATATACTCTATATAAGACCGTGATTAGACCACGGTAACCTATGGTTGAAATTGAAAAAAAAACTATTTACTAGGGCTCATAATATTGTTTGTTAACAGCAGCTAATGCCTAATATTCAATACGTACAGGTACACCGCACCGCTAGGAACACTACAGAAAAAACAGATAAGAAGACATTACCCATATAATATTGTTATAGATTTATTATTAGTTCGTTTTCATTGTGACCGACGACCGTCAACTATTAACTTTAATCTACAACCGTATCGTTAATCAATCTTATTTTGTGAAACGTGAGATCCGGCGATAAACGATTTTTTTCTTTAGCTGTAA